>NC_069500.1:1245700454-1245747292 GCF_027579735.1 Bombina bombina
TACCGGGGTGGGAATTATATCTCTAGTTTTGTTTGTAATGACTGAAGGTGCTTGTATGTTTTCATCACCTGAGGAGGCACCAGTATTGCAATCCTCCTGAAATTCTACCTCACTATCAGAGAAAGTGACCTTTTTGGGTGTATGTTGACCCTTCTTACACCCTTGTCCCTGAGATTTATTTTTATTATCTTTCTTAAATTTATAGGTAAGTGACCTTTGTTTTTTATTCCAAATGTAAACTCTATTATCATAGTCGCTTTGGTCCCGGAGATATTTCTCATGTTTAGTACCCATAATATTACTTTTGGCCTCATTCAAAGAGCTTCTCAAAATGCTATCATACTGTGCATATTTGATACATGTGCTGCATATGCTTAATTCTGACTGTAGTAACTCAATATCAACAGTTATACTCTGTAATAGCTTTTTCTTATAATCTATAAGCATATTAATAAGGCGTATCGAACAGTCTGTTAATATAGCATTCCATGCAGCAATGAATTCCATATCCTCTACAGGAAAAGTAGGGAACTTGGTAATGCGTAGCCCTCTAGGTATAATCCCCAGGCTAAGATATTTCTGTAAAGTCCAAATGTCCCATTTAAGATGACACTCCTTGATCAAGAGAAATTCAGCCTCCTCAAAAAGCTTACTGAGTGGAAAATGGGCCCGATCTGTGACAAACAAAGTCTCTAATTCAAGTTCATCTAACCCTCTATCCTCCAACTTAGAGAGTGAATAAAAATGTGTAGATACATCCAAGCTTTGATTAGCCTCCATAATTATTATATATAAAGCATCCGTAATGTGTGGCAACCACAGTATAGAAACAGTGCAAGCGTAATAAGTCACTGGGATATTCAGTGATGTAGATACCACCACAAGAGAGTTTGTATCACCTGTTAGCCTGTTACCACGGTTGCTTGCTTTCACATATATATAAACCCCTGTATACTGCACTTGCTCCAAAACACTTTGACCCCTCAGAAAGTCCTGTGCTCATATATGTACTTTCAAACAATGTGCTGATATAACGCTGATCCTGGGGACCCACCTTAAGTCTTCATTGCTCTAGATCCTCTCTCTCCGAAATCTGTGCATCCACAGTAGCCTGGAGGTTGAGCAGCAGCGTGTATCCCTACAGCGTCTCAGCGTGTATCCCTACAGCGTCTCAGCGTGTATGCAGTTTGTCCGGAACTGCGTGACGTCACGGTAAGGGGCGGATGGATCCGTTGGTGAGGAGAGTCCACGGCCTCTATAGGCCGATAATCCAATGTAGTGCTAAGTCTTACAGGGGTAGTTTATCGCTGCTCAGTGAATGTGAATGTCCATGCCTTGAACATATCCAGAAGGTAACAGCAAAATAAACAAGCAGAGGCACCGGGTAGTTCACAAAAAGCAAAGCGTCCTTTATTCAAGTATTAAAAAGACAGCTGGGGACACATAGGAAAAAGCTTTAAACCTCTGGGGCAAAGGTGGAGTGGTGGTTCCCCACGTACCCTGATGCTGACGCGTTTCGGCAGGTGCCGTAATCGTAGCTGAAGGGTGTAAGCTTAATCACTTATTTAAAGAGACAGATCACCTGTGATAGGTTAAAAACTTATGCTACGTGGGTAACACCCACCTCCACCTGTGTATTAGACATATGCCCTAATTTGGGATAGTATAACCATATTATCCACTTCATATAAACCTTTTTATGCATATATATAAACAAAATTAAAATAATAATAATAAAGATATTTACAGAACATTTCTTGTTATACATTTGTAAACACAACTGGAAGAACATGCAAAATTATCAACATATATATGTATACATATATCTGCACTGCTCAGATGGCATTTCACATAGATACATTTCTAGAATGCGCAGCCATAAGACTGCCTGAGCTAATTTTATAGTCTCAATATTATCCTTTGTGTTCCTTGTTTATACTTAAATCAATAGAAAAATTAGTGATTTAAGAAAGAATACCTATTGAATCACAAATGATGTTCTAAAAATGAAAATAATAATAATAATGATAGAGAATGTTGGAAACCAGAACAATGGGGATATACTTGTCACCCCTATGTGTGTGTGTGTGTGTATATATATCTATATATCTGCTTAGGGGGAGAAACACATTCCATATCCATACATCATAGTATAGTGTCTTTTTGGAAAAATACACAGGTTAACACCAGAAATTGAAGACTTAAGGTGGGTCCCCAGGATCAGCGTTATATCAGCACATTGTTTGAAAGTACATATATGAGCACGGAACTTTCTGAGGGGTCAAAGTGTTTTGGAGCAAGTGCAGTATACAGGGGTTTATATATATATATATATATATATATGTGAAAGCAAGCAACCGCAGTAACACTCTAACAGGTGCTGCAAACTCTCTTGTGGTGGTATAAAAGAATGAGGCCTCTATGGAACAGATTTGTAAGGCGGCTACCTGGTCCTCCTTACACACTTTTACAAAGTTTTACAAATTTGATGTTTTTGCTTCTGTGGAAGCTGCTTTTGGGAGAAAGGTGTTACAGGCTGTGGTGCTCTAAGATTAGGGTCCACTGTTTTACCCTCCCGGTTTCATTCATTGTCCTCTTTAGATTGGGTATATGTTTCCCAAAAGTAATGAATGAAGCCGTGGACTCTCCTCCCCTTTAGATGGAAAACACAAAACCTGATAATTTTATTTCCATTGTGGGAAAGAGAGTCCATGGCTCCCGCCCGTATATCTCCAGTGGGCGGACCTAAATTTATCTTCTGGCACCATTTATACCCTGATATTTCTCCTACTGTTCCTTGTTCCCTCGGCAGAATGATTGGGGGATCAGGGGAGTGGGGGAGGTATTTAAGCCTTTGGCTTGGGTGTCTTGGCTCCTCCTGGTGGCCAGGTTCTTAATTCCCAATAGTAATGAATGAAGCCGTGGACTCTCCTCCCCACAATGGAAATAAAATGATCAGGAAAGCATAATTTGTTTTCTGCTCTTTTTAATATATATATGGGAAGATTGCTATTCTTTCTCCAACATAGGTGTGTCCGGTCCACGGCGTCATCCTTACTTGTGGGATATTCTCTTCCCCAACAGGAAATGGCAAAGAGCCCAGCAAAGCTGGTCACATGATCCCTCCTAGGCTCCGCCTTCCCCAGTCATTCTCTTTGCCGTTGTACAGGCAACATCTCCACGGAGATGGCTTAGAGTTTTTTGGTGTTTAAATGTAGTTTTTATTCTTCAATCAAGAGTTTGTTATTTTAAAATAGTGCTGGTATGTACTATTTACTCTGAAACAGAAAAGAGATGAAGATTTCTGTTTGTAAGAGGAAAATGATTTTAGCAACCGTTACTAAAATCGATGGCTGTTTCCACACAGGACTGTTGAGAGGAATTAACTTCAGTTGGGGGAAACAGTGAGCAGACTTTTGCTGCTTGAGGTATGACACATTTCTAACAAGACTCGGTAATGCTGGAAGCTGTCATTTTCCCTATGGGAACCGGTAAGCCATTTTCTTAAGTTTAAGTAAAAGAATAAAGGGCTTCATTAGGGCTTAAAAAACTGGTAGACATTTTTCTGGGCTAAAACGATTACTTTACTAAGTATATTTGGCAGATTATTACTTTTAATAGTTGTTAAATCTTGGGGATTGTTTTAATAAAAACGGCAGGCACTGTATTGGACACCTTTTTCACTGGGGGCCTTTTCTAGTCATAGACAGAGCCTCATTTTCGCGCCTCTAATGCGCAGTTGTTTTTGGAAAGCATGGCATGCAGATGCATGTGTGAGGAGCTAAGAACCACTGAAAAAGCTTATAGAAGGCATCATTTGGTATCGTATTCCCCTCTGGGCTTGGTTGGGTCTCAGCAAAGCAGATACCTGGGACTGTATAGGGGTTAAATGTAAAAACGGCTCCTGTTCCGTTATTTTAAGGGTTAAAGCTTTCAAATTTGGTGTGCAATACTTTTAAGGCTTTAAGTTACTGTGGTGAAATTTTGGTGAAATTTGAACAATTCCTTCATACTTTTTCACATATTCAGTAATAAAGTGTGTTCAGTTTGAAATTTAAAGGGACAGTAACGGTTTTATTGCAAAACGTTTTTTGTGCTTTGTTGACAAGTTTAAGCCTGTTTAACATGTCTGAACCATCAGATAACGATGTTCTATATGTATGAAAGCCAATGTGTCTCCCCATTTAAATATATGTGATATATTTGTGTCATAATGTCCAAACAAAGTAGGGATAATAATGCCATAGATATGATATTGCCCAAGATGATTCCTCTAATGAGGGGAGTAAGCATGGTACTGCATCATCCCCTTCTGTGTCTACACCAGTTTTGCCCACACAAGAGGCCCCTAGTACATCTAGTGCGCCAATACTTATTACCATACAACAATTAATGGCTGTAATGGATAATTCTATTGCATGCATTTTTTCCAAAATGCCTACTTATCAGAGAAAGCGTGATTGCTCTGTTTTAAACACTGAAGAGCAAGAGGACGCTGATGATATCTGTTCTGACATACCCTCACACCTATCTGAAGGGGCCAGGAGGGAGGTTTTGTCTGAGGGAGAAATTTCAGATTCAGGGAAAATTTCTCAACAAGCAGAACCTAATATTGTAACTTTTAAATTTAAATTTCAACATCTCCACGCACTACTTAAGGAGGTATTATCTACTCTGGATGATTGTGACAATTTGGTCATTCCAGAGAAATTAGGTAAGATGGACAAGTTCCTAGAGGTTCCGGTGCCCCCCGATGTTTTTCCTATACCCAAGCGGGTGGCGGACATAGTAAATAAGGAGTGGGAAAGGCCCGGCATACCTTTTGTCCTCCCCCTATATTTAAGAAATTAGTTCCTATAGTCGACCCCAGAAAGGACTTATAGCATACAGTCCCCAAGGTCGAGGGGGCGGTTTCTACTCTAAACAAACGCACTTCTATTCCTATAGAAGATAGTTGTGCTTTCAAGATCCTATGGATTAAAGGTTAGAGGGTTTGCTTAAAAAGATGTTTGTTCAGCAAGGTTACCTTCTACAACCAATTTCATGCATTGTTCCTGTCACTACAGCTGCGTGTTTCTGGTTCGAAGAACTAGAAAAGTCGCTCAATAAAGAATCTTCGTACGAGGAGGTTTTGGACAGAGTTCAAGCTCTTAAATTGGCTAACTCTTTTTTATTTTAGATGCCGCTTTGCAATTAGCTAGATTAGCGGCGAATAATTCAGGGTTTGCTATCGTGGCGCGCAGAGCGCTTTTGCTTAACATCCCTTTCAAGGGTAAAACACTGTTTGGCCCTGACTTGAAAGAGATTATTTCAGACATCACTGGGGGAAAGGGCCACGCCCTTCCTCTGGATAGGTCTTTTAAGGCTAAAAAGAAGCCAAATTTTCGTCCCTTTCGCAGAAACGGACCAGCCTCAAATTCTACACCCTCTAAGCAAGAGGGTAATACTTCTCAAACCAAGCCAGCCTGGAGGCCGATGCAAGGCTGGAACAAGGGTAAGCAGGCCAAGTCACCTGCCACTGCTACCAAAACAGCATGAAGTGTTGGCCCCCGATCTGGGAAGGATCTGGTGGGGGGCAGACTTTCTCTCTTTGCTCAGGCTGGGGCAAGAGATGTTCAGGATCCTTGGGCGCTAGAAATAGTTTCTCAAGGTTATCTCCTGGAATTCAGGGAACTACCCCCAAGGGGAAGGTTCCACGGGTCTCAATTATCTTCGAACAGACATTCTTACACTGTGTAGAAGACCTGTTAAGCATGGGAGTGATTCATCCTGTTCCATTAGGAGAACAAGGGATGGGTTTTTACTCCAACCTGTTCATAATTCCCAAAAAAGAGGGAACATTCAGACCTATTTTAGATCTCTAGATTCTAAACAAGTTTCTAAGGGTTTCATCATTCAAAATGGAAACCATTCGAACGAACCTTCCTACCATCCAGGAAGGTCAATTCATGACCACGGTGGACTTAAAGGATGCGTACCTACGTATTCCTATCCACAAGGAACATTTTCGGTTCCTAAGGTTCGCCTTTCTGGACAAGCATTACCTGTGGCACTTCCATTCGGATTAGCCACTGCTCCAAGGATTTTCACAAGGGTACTAGGGTCCCTTCTAGCGGTGCTAAGACCAAGGGGCATTGCAGTAGTACCTTACTTGGACGACATCCTGATTCAAGTGTCGTCTCTGTCAAAAGCAAGGGCTCATACGGACATTGTCCTAGCCTTTCTCAGATCTCACAGGTGGAAAGTGAACATAGAAAAAAGTTCTCTGTCCCCGTCAACAAGAGTTCCCTTCTTGGGAACAATAATAGTTTCCTTAGAAATGAAGGTTTTTCTGACAGAGGCCAGAAAATCAAAACTTCTAAGCTCTTGTCAGGTACTTCATTCTGTTCTTCTTCCTTCCATAGCGCAGTCCATGGAAGTAATAGGTTTGATGGTTGCGGCAATGGACATAGTTCCTTTTGCACGAATTCATCTAAGACCATTGCACCTGTGCATGCTCAGACAGTGGAATGGGGATTATACAGACTTGTCTCCGACGATACAAGTAGATCAAATAACCAGAGATTCACTCCGTTGGTGGCTGACCCTGGACAACCTGTCACAGGGAATGAGCTTCCGCAGACCAGAGTAGGTCATTGTCACGACCGACGCCAGTCTGGTGGGCTGGGGCGCGGTCTGGGAACCCCTGAAAACTCAGGGTCTATGGTTTCGGGAAGACTCTCTTCTCCCGATAAACATAATGGAACTGAGAGCGATATTCAATGCTCTCAAGGCTTGGCCTCGACTAGCAAAGGCCAAATTCATAAGGTTTCAATCAGACATCACGACGACTGTTACATATATCAACCATCAGGGGGTAACAAGGAGGTCCCTGGCGATGGAGGAGCATCCGGGGGAGTGGGAACTCCATCTGGAAATCTTTGCCCAAATAACTCAATTATGGGGCATTCCAGACATGGTTCTGATGGCCTCTCGTCAGAACTTCATGGTCCCTTGTTACGGGTCCAAATCCAGGGATCCCAAGGCGACTCTATTGGATACAATAGTAGCACCTTGGATCTTCAACCTAGCTTATGTATTCCCACCGTTTCCTCTCATTCCCAGGCTGGTAGCCAGGATCAATCTGGAGAGGGCTTCGGTGACCTTGATAGTTCCTGTGTGGCCATGCAGGACTTGGTATGCAGACCTGGTGAATGTGTCATCGGCTCCACCATGGAAGCTACCTTTGAGACAGGACCTTCTTATTCAGGGTCCATTCGAACATCCGAATCTGGTTTTCCTCCAACTGACTGCTTGGAGTTTGAACGCTTGATTTTATCAAAGCGTGGGTTTTCAGATTCTGTAATAGATACTCTTATTCAGGCTAGAAAGCCTGTAACTAGAAAAATTTACCATAATATATGGAAAAAATATATCTGTTGGTGTGAATCTAAAGGATTCCCATGGAACAAGATAACATTTCCTAAGATTCTTTCCTTTCTACAAGAAGGTTTGGAGAAAGGATTTTCTGCGAGTTCTCTGAAGGGACAGATCTCTGCTTTATCTGTTTTACTTCACAAAAGGCTGGCAGCTGTGCCAGACGTTTAAGCGTTTGTTCAGGCTCTGGTTAGAATCAAGCCTGTTTACAGACCTTTGACTCTTCCCTGGAGTCTTAATCTAGTTCTTTCAGTTCTTCAAGGGGTTCCGTTTGAACCCTTACATTCCGTAGATATTAAATTATTATCTTGGAAAGTTTTGTTTTAGGTTGCAATTTCTTCCGCTAGAAGAGTTTCTGAGTTATCTGCTCTGCAGTGTTCTCCGCCCTATCTGGTCCATGCAGATAAGGTGGTTTTACGTACTGAGCCTGGTTTTCTTCCGAAGGTTGTTTCCAACAAAAATATTAACCAGGAGATAGTTGTACCTTCTTTGTGTCCGAATCCAGTTTCATAGAAGGAACGTTTGTTACACAATTTGGACGTTGTCCGTGCTCTAAAATTCTATTTAGATGCTACAAAGGATTTCAGACAAACATCTTCCTTGTTTGTTGTTTATTCTGGTAAAAGGAGAGGTCAAAAAGCAACTTCTACCTCTCTATCTTTTTGGCTTAAAAGCATCATCAGATTGGCTTATGAGACTGCCGGACGGCAGCCTCCTGAAAGAATCACAGCTCATTCCACTAGGGCCGTGGCTTCCACATGGGCCTTTAAGAACGAGGCTTCTGTTGATCAGATATGTAAGGCAGCGACTTGGTCTTCACTGCACACTTTTACCAACTTTTACAAATTTGATACTTTTGCTTCTTCTGAGGCTATTTTTGGGAGAAAGGTTTTGCAAACCGTGGTGCCTTCCATCTAGGTGACCTGATTTGCTCCCTCCCATCATCCGTGTCCTAAAGCTTTGGTATTGGTTCCCACAAGTAAGGATGACGCCGTGGACCGGACACACCTATGTTGGAGAAAACAGAATTTATGTTTACCTGATAAATTACTTTCTCCAACGGTGTGTCCGGTCCACGGCCCGCCCTGGTTTTTTAATCAGGTCTGATGATTTATTTTCTTTAACTACAGTCACCACGGTATCATATGATTTCTCCTATGCAAATATTCCTCCTTTACGTCGGTCGAATGACTGGGGAAGGCGGAGCCTAGGAGGGATGATGTGACCAGCTTTGCTGGGCTCTTTGCCATTTCCTGTTGGGGAAGAGAATATCCCACAAGTAAGGATGACGCCGTGGACCGGACACACCGTTGGAGAAAGTAATTTATCAGGTAAACATAAATTCTGTTAATTGATATTTATGGTTTTCTTCATGCTTTGGCCCATATTAAGCCTGTGATTAAGCCAATGTCCTCTCCACTGAATCTTAAAGGGATACTGAACCCAAATTTTAATATTTCATGATTCACATAGTGCATGCAATTTAAACCAACTTTCTAGTTTTCTTCTATTTCTTTGTTCTCTTGGTATCTTTATTTGAAAAAGCAGGAATGAAAGCTTATGAGACGGCCAATTTTTGTTTTAAGCACCCTGGGTAGAGCTTTCACTAGAATAAGGAACAAATAAGTACTTCTGATTCAGTTTGGAGAGCCAGTGCTAACTGGAATAAGTCTATAAAGGCAAAGAAGACTACTACGGCTACTAAAAATGCATGAAGTTTCGGCCCCCCGATCTAGTGTTACTGGTAGGGGCAGCTTAAGCCTCTCTTAAGATGCTTAGTTTTAGTCTTCGGAACCGCAACACATATAGAAGCACTGGGGTAAGTTCTTAAGCTTCTCCTTTATTTTTCATTGTTAATAAGAGAAATAACAATAGGGCACAATACATAGAGAAATGGCTCATTCAACTAGAGCTGTTTCTTCTTCCTGGGCATTTAAAAACGAGGCTTCTGTGGAGCAAATTTGCAAGGCGACCACTTGGTCCTCGTTACATACGTTTTCCAAATTTTACAAATTCAATGTTTTTGCCTCAGCTGATGCTTCCTTTGGGAGAAAAGTTCTTCAAGCGGTGGTGCCCTCAGTTTAGGTCCTCCTGTCTTGTTTCTCCCTCCCTTTCCATTCTGTGTCCACGACCCACCCTTGTCTAAATTTCAAGAAGGGTTATTATAATTTTTCTTTCCTAAGATATGAGTCCATGGATCATCTTAATTACTGTTGGTAAATCACTCCTGTCCAGCAGGTGCTGGCAAAGAGCACCACAGCAAAGCTGTTAAATACCACCCCCCTTACCCATAAATACCACCCCTTACCCATAACCTCCAGTCATTCTCTTTGCCCTTGCAAGGAGGCAGAAGAACAAAGATCTTCAATTCTTGTCTTGACTTCAGTCCTCTCCTCGGCCGCCAGTGGCTCAGTGTATGGAGGAAATTGGTCTGATGGTGTTAACTATGGACCTCATTCCGTTTGCTCGGTTCCATCTCAGGCCTCTGCAGTTATGCATGCTCAGTCAATGGAACAGGGATTATGCGGATCTGTCTCCGCAAATTGTTCTGGATCAGGTGACCGATTCTCTTCTTTGGTGGTTGTCTCAGGAACATCTTACTCAGGGAACTTACTTTTGTAGGCCTTCCTGGGTGATTGTGACCACGGATGCCAGCCTGCTGGGATGGGGAGCTGTCTGGAGCTCGTTAAAGGTTCAGGGTCTATGGACTTAGGAGGAAGCGTTTCTTCCCATATACATCTTAGAGCTGAGTGCAATCTTCAATGCTCTTCTGGCCTGGCCTCAGTTAGCATCAACCCAGTTTATCAGGTTTCAGTCGGACAATATAACGTCAGTGGCTTACATCAATCATCAGGGAGGAACTATGAGTTCCTTAGCCATGACAGAGGTAGCCAGGATTATTCAGTGGGTGATTGCCCACAATTGCTTTATGTCTGCAATCCACATTCCAGGGGTGCAGACAGACATTTCATCCCGGGGAGTGGGAACTGCCAACTTGGTTCACAAGTGGGGGAAGCCAGAGCTGGATCTCATGGCATGCCATGCTTCCGAGGTACGGTTCGAGGTAGAGAGATCCTCGGGCTGTGCTAATAGATGCGCTGGCAGTTCCTTGGGACTTCAGACAAGCGTATGTGTTTCCTCCAGTTGTTCTCCTTCCACGAATCATTGCTCAAATCAGACAGGAAAGGGCATCAGTGATCAGCATCTAGTTTCTCTGAAGCTGACTGCTTGGAGATTGAACACTTAATTCTATCTAAGCGTGGGTTTTCAGAGTCGGTCACTGAGACTATGATTCAGGCTCGCAAACCTGTTACTAGAAAGATTTACTATAAGATATGGCGTAAATATCTTTATTGGTGTGAATCCAAAAGCTTCTCTTGGAGTAGTTAGAATTCCTAGAACAACAACATAATTTTATCCTCTTCTGATGAGGATCTATCCAGACACACCCTCCATCTTTCCTGCCTTGTCTTTAAGAGCCTTTCTGGGAAGCTCCCACCCTGCCTGAGCAGAATGCTCTCCCCTGCTATTCCCACCTCCTATAACCTCCGATCCAATAACAGCACATTATTTAGCTTGCCTCAATACAAAAAGAAAGCAGCTCGATCCTCCTTTTCCTACAGAGCGCCACAATTATGGAATGACCTCCCTCACACTTTAAAAACTTCCCCAAGCCTAAAATCCTTTAAGAGATCCCTCTATACATATCTCAAAACAGAATGCTCCTGTCATGGTTGATTAAATATTTCGTACCTGCTCTGTTAAATGTTTCCATATATTGTGTATTATTATTGTTTTTGTGTTTTATTGTACCCTATTGTATCAATGCAATGTTTTGTGATCCCAGGACGTACTTGAAAACGAGAGAAATCTCAATGTATCCTTCTTGATAAAATATTTTATAAATAAATAAATACAGAAGATCCTTCCTCAGACATTGACACTAATAAATCTACTTATTTATTTAAAATAGAGTATATGCATTCCTAAAAGAAGTGTTAATTACTTTGGATATTGAGGTAACCAGTCCTCTTGACGTTCAGTCTAATAAACATTTAAGTGCTGTTTTTAAACCTCCTGTGGTTTCTCCAGGGGTTTTTCCTATTCCTGAGACTATTTTTGATATGATTTCTATGGAATGGAGTAAGCCAGGTACTTCTTTATTCCTTCTTCAAGGTTTAAAAAATGGTATCCTTTACCAGCAAATTCTATAGAGTTTTGGGATAAAATCCCCAAAGTTGATGGGGCTATTTCTACTCTTGCTAAACGTACCACTATTCCTATGGAAGATAGTACTTCCTTTAAGGATCCTTTAGATAGGAAGCTTGAATCTTATCTAAGGAAGGCCTATTTATATTCAGGTCATCTTCTCAGACCTGCAATTTCTTTGGCTGATGTTGCGGCTGCATCAACTTTCTGGTTGGAGAATTTAGCGCAACAAGACTTGGATTCTGACATATCTAGCATTATTCGCTTACTGCAATATGCTAATCATTTTATTTGTGATGCCATTTTTGATATCAAAATTGATGTTAGATCCATGTCTATTTTAGGTAGTAGAGCTTTGTGGCTTAAATCTTGGAATGCTGATATGACATCTAAATCTAGATTACTATCTCTTTTGTTCCAAGGTAATAATTTATTTGGTTCTCAGTTGGATTCTATTATTTCAACTCTCACTGGGGGAAAGGGAGTTTTTCTGCCTCAGGATATAAAACCTAAGGGTAAATCTAAGGCTTCTAACCGTTTTCGTTCCTTTCGTCAAAATAAGGAACAAAAACTTAATCCTTCCCCCAAGGAATCTGTTTCCAATTGGAAGCCTTCCTCAAATTGGAATAAATCCAAGCCATTTAAGGAACCAAAGGCAGCCCCTAAGTCCGCATGAAGGTGCGTCCCTCATTCCAGCTCAGCTGGTAGGAGGCAGATAAAGGTTTTTCAAGGATATTTGGATAGATTCTGTCCAAAATCAATGGATTCAGAGCATTGTCTCTTAAGGGTATCGTATAGGATTCAGAGTAAGACCACCTGTAAGAAGATTTTTTTTTTCTCTCACGTATCCCAGCAAATCCAGTAAAAGCTCAGGCTTTCCTGAAGTGTGTTTCAGACCTGTAGTCTTCAGGGGTAATCATGCCAGTTCCTTTTCAGGAACAAGGTTTGGGGTTTTATTCAAATCTATTCATTGTCCCAAAGAAGGAAAATTTATTCAGACCAGTTCTGGATCTGAAACTTTTGAATCGTTATAGTCACCATCTTGAAAGTTGGTACTCTTACATACGGACTTGTCTGCCTTTTGTTCAGCGAGGACATTATATGTCCACAATAGACTTGCAGGATGTATACCTTCATATTCCAATTCATCCAGAACATTATCAGTTTCTGAGATTCTCTTCTAGACAAGCATTACCAATTTGTTGCTCTTCCATTTGGCCTAGCAACAGCTCCAAGAATCTTTTCAAAGGTTCTAGGTGCCCTACTCTCTGTAATCAGAGAACAGGGTATTGCGGTGTTTCCTTATTTGGACGATATCTTGGTACTAGCTCAGTCTTTACGTTCTGCAGAATCTCACACAAATCAACTAGTGTTGTTTCTTCGGAAACATGGTTGGAGGATCAATTTACCAAAAAGTTTCTTGATTCCTCACCTTTTTAGGCTTCCAGGTAGATTCAGTGTCCATGACTCTGTCTCTAACAGACAAGAGACGTTTAAAATTGATTGCAGCCTGCCGGCACCTTCAGTCTGTCATTCCCTTTAGTGGCTATGTGCATGGAAGTTTTAGGTCTCATGACTGCAGCATCGGACGTGATCCCCTTTGCTCGTTTTCACATGAGACCTCTACAGCTTTGTATGCTGAACCAATGGTGCAGGGATTATACAAAGATATCACAATTAATATCCTTAAATCCCAATGTACGACACTCTGACGTGGTGGATAGATCACCATCGTTTAGTTCAAGGGGCTTCTTTTGTTCGGCCAACCTGGACTGTGATCACAACAGACTCAAGTCTTTCAGGTTGTGGAGCTGTTTGGGGATCTCTGACAGCACCAGGGGTTTGGAAATCTCAAGAGGCGAAGTTACCAATCAATATTTTAGAACTTCGTGCAATTTTCAGAGCTCTTCAGTTTTGGCCTCTGTTAACCCTTTGAGTGCTAATGACAGCTCTGAGCCGTCTGTTTCCCACTCTGGTGCTAATGACAGCTCAGAGCCGTCGCTAGCACTCTCCCACCTTGAGGGAGATCTAGAGGCTCCCATACGCTCCTACACCGGCGATCGTGCCTGTGGAGTGACAGGCATTGCTGGGCTTCTCGTTTTGCGTGGTGATGTCAACTTTATTTATACTTAACAATGTTTAACAATGTTAAGTATAGGAGCAGGGGGCAAGCTGCTTAGAAGCCTGTATCTCCGGCATCTAAGCAGCTACAGACCCCCAAGACCCACCATTGGAAAGATAATCGCCTAACCTTTCCAACATTTGTGGGGGTCTGAAAAATAAAAAAGTTTAAAAAATATTGGTTCAATAAAAAAAACAAAAAAATCTTAGCACCCAGGTGGGAAAGTGCTTAGCACTCAAAGGGTTAAAGAGAACCGTTCATTTGTTTTCAGACAGACAATATCACAACAGTGGCATATGTCAATCATCAGGGTGGGACTCACAGTCGCCAAGCTATGAAAGAAGTATCTTGGATACTTGCTTGGGCGGAATCCGGCTCCTGTCTAATCTCTGCGGTGCATATCCCAGGTGTAGACATTTGGGAGGCGGATTATCTCAGCCGTCAGACTTTACATCCAGGGGAGTGGTCTCTCCATCCAGATGTGTTTTCTCAGATTGTTCAGATGTGGGGTCTTCCAGAGATGGATCTCATAGCCTCTCATCTAAACAAGAAACTTCCCAGATACCTGTCCAGGGATGTTCAGGCGGAAGCAGTGGATGCGCTGACACTTCCTTGGTGTTATCATCCTGCTTACATTTTTCCGTTTCTAGTTCTTCTTCCAAGAGTGATCTCCAAAATCATTATGGAACAACCATTTGTGTTGCTGGTGGCTCCAGCATGGCCACACAGGTTTTGGTATGTGGGTCTGGTTCGGATGTCCAGTTGCCAGCCTTGGCCACTTCCGTTAAGGCCAGACCTACTATCTCAAGGTCAGTTTTCTCCTACATTGGTGTATCCGGTCCACGGCTTCATCCTTACTTGTGGGATATTCTCAATCCCTACAGGATTCTCTTTGCCGCTCTAACTAGTAGCATCTCCACGGGGGTGGTAAAGAGTATGTGGTGTTAGTTGTAGTTTTTTATTTCTTCTATCAAGAGTTTATTTTAAAATAGTGCCGGCTTGTACTATTTACTCTGAAGCAGAAAGTGATGAAGATTTCTGCTGAGAGGAATATGATTTTAGCAGCAGTAACTAAAATCCATTGCTGTTCCCACGCAGGACTGTTGAAACCAGATAACATCAGTTGGGGGGAACAGTTTGCAGGCTTAACTGCTTCAGGTATGATCAGTCATTTTTCTAACAAGACCATGTAATGCTAGAAGACTGTCAGAAATTCCCTCAGGGATAGGTAAGCCATTTTTCTTAGACTCTGTATAAAATGATGGCTTATATTAAGGGCTCTATGCTGGTTGACACTATTGTGGGCTTAATCGATTGCATTTTAGCATGTTTTCACTATAAATAAGGTGTTTTTTCAGACTTTAAAACACTTATGGGGTTTAATTTGCGCCTGGCATTTATTTGGACACCTAATCTAGTCAGAAAGGCCCCTCCACTCTGGAATGAAGAGGGAGGAGGCCTCATTTTCGCGCCTCAATTGCGCAGTTATTTTGACTAGGCAGTTCATGCAGCTTCACGTGGGGAGTCCAGAGGCATCAGAAAGGACTTCAGAGAGGCTTATTTCCTACTTAAATAATCCCTAAGGAAGGTAAAAGCCACAGTAGAGGCTGTGGCATTGTACTGTAATGTTTTTAACCGGTTAACTGCTATTAGCTCCGATTTGGGCATTAAGGGGTTAATTGGTCTGAAAATTTGTGTGCAATCTTTTCAAAGCATTAAGACACTGTGGTGAAAATTTCATTAAAATCGGATGTTTATTTGATGTTTATTTGATGTTTTTTTGATGTTTTAGTAATAAAGTGTGCACTTTTATTATTTAAAGACACAGTAACGTTTTTGTCAAAAATAATTTTTATTGCATTGAAGTTCTGTTTAAGTCTGTCAAACATGTCTGACCCTTCAGATAACCTATGTTCTGTATGTTCAAAGGCCAAGGTGGTTCCCCCATTAAATTTGTGTGAAGTGTGCCATAGCGTCCAAACAGCTTAAGGACCGTACAATCACGCTTAAAGATATAGCCCAAGATGATTCTTTAGCTGAAGGTAGTGAGGATAGCCCGCTATCCCCTCCTCCTGTGTCAGAAAAATTGTGTAAAATGGACAAATTCTTAGAGGTCCCAGTACACACTGATGCGTTTCCGATACCTAAGAGGGTGGCGGATATCGTGACTAAGGAGTGGGAGAAGCCAGGTGTACCTTTTTGTTCCCCCTCCTATATTTAAGAAAATGTTCCCAATTGTTGACCCCAGAAGGGACGCATGGCAGACGGTCCCTAAGGTAGAGGGGGCAGTTTCAACTCTAGCTAAGCGCACGACTATACCAATAGAAGACAGTTGCGCTTTCAAAGACCCTATGGATAAAAAATTAGAAGGTTTACTTAAGAAAATTTTTGTTCAACAGGGTTTTCTTCTTCAACCAATTTCTTGCATTATTCCTGTAACCACTGCAGCGGCTTTTTGGTTTGAGGAACTAGAAAACTCGCTCCAGAAGGAGACTTCTTATGATGAAGTCATGGACAGAATTCACGCCCTGAAGTTGGCTAATTCTTTCATTACAGATGCCGCTTTGCAGTTATTTAAATTAGCGGCGGAAAATTCTGGTTTCGCAATCGTGGCGCGCAGAGCGCTTTGGTTAAAATCTTGGTCGGCGGATGTGTCGTCCAAAACAAAATTGCTTAATATTCCTTTCAAGGGTAAGACCCTATTCGGCCAGAGTTTAAAGAAATTATTTCAGATATCACTGGGGGAAAGGGCCATGCCCTTCCACAGGATTGACCTTTCAAAGCTAAAAATAAGTCTAATTTTCATTCCTTTCGCAATTTCAGGAACGGACCGGCTTCTACCTCTACAGCCACTAGGCAAGAGGGTAACGCACCCCAGCCAAAACCAGCATGGAAACCATTGCAAGGCTGGAACAAGGGTAAACAGGCCAAAAAGCCTGCTGCTGCTACCAAGACAGCATGAAGGGGTAGCCCCCGATCCGGGACCGGATCTAGTAGGGGGCAGACTTTCTCTCTTTGCTCAGGCCTGGGCAAGAGATGTTCCAGACCCCAGGGCACTAGAAATTGTCTCTCAGGGGTATCTTCTAGAATTCAAGGACCTTCCTCCAAGGGGAAGGTTCCACATGTCTCGCTTATCTTTAGACCAGATAAAGAGACAGGCATTCTTACATTGCGTAGAAGACCTTTTAAAAATGGGAGTGATAAACCCAGTTCCAACAGCTGAACATGGACTGGGATTTTACTCAAACCTGTTTGTAGTTCCCAAAAAGGAACTTTCAGGCCAATTCTGGATTTAAAGATCCTAAACAAATTCGGATTGGCCACTGCTCCCAGAATTTTCACAAAGGTGCTAGGGTCCCTTCTAGCGGTGCTAAGGCCAAGGGGCATTGCAGTAGCACCTTACCTAGACGACATTTTAATACAGGCGTCGTCCTTTCACAAAGCAAGGGCTCATACGGACATTGTTCTAGCCTTTCTAAGGTCTCACGGGTGGAAGGTGAACATAGATAAAAGTTCTCTGTCCCCGTTCACAAGGGTTCCCTTCCTGGGAACAATAATAGACTCGGTAGAAATGAAAATCTTTCTGACAGAGGTCAGGAAGTTAAAACTTTTGTACACTTGTCGAGTTCTTCAATCCATTCCTCAACCCTCCATAGCTCAGTGCATGGAGGTAATAGGACTAATGGTTGCGGCAATGGACGTGGTTCCTTTTGCTCGAATTCATTTAAGACCATTGCAACTGTGCATGCTCAAACAATGGAATGGGGATTATGCAGATTTGTCTCCCCAGATTCAGATGGACCAGCAAACCAGAGACTCACTCCTCTGGTGGTTGTCTCAGGATCACCTGTCTCAAGGAATGAGTTTCCGAAGACTGGAGTGGATCATTGTCACGACCGACGCCAGCCTCTTAGGCTGGGGCGCGGTCTGGAAGTCCCTGAAGGCTCAGGGTCTATGGTCTCGGGGAAGAATCTCTTCTCCCGATAAACATTTTGGAATTGAGAGCGATATTCAATGCGCTCCAGGCATGGCTTCAACTAGCGGAGGCCAAATTCATCAGATTTCAGTCGGACAATATGACCACTGTAGCGTACATCAATCATCGGGGGGGGAACAAAGAGTTCCCTGGCCATGAGGGAGGTATCCAAGATCATCAAATGGGCAGAGGATCACTCCTGCCATCTATCAGCAATTCACATCCCAGGAGTGGACAACTGGGAAGCGGATTATCTGAGTCGTCAGACTTTCCATCCGGGGGAGTGGGAACTCCACCCGGAGGTTTTTGCTCAGCTGACCCAGCTATGGGGCATTCCAGATCTGGATCTGATGGCGTCACGTCAGAACTCCAAAGTTCCACGTTATGGGTCCAGGTCCAGGGATCCCAAGGCGACATTGGTAGATGCCTTAGTAGCGCCTTGGTCGTTCAATCTAGCTTATGTCTTTCCACAGTTTCCCCTTCTCCCCCGGCTAGTAGCCAGGATCAAACAGGAGAAGGCTTCGGTAATTCTGATAGCTCCTGTGTGGCCACGCAGGACTTGGTATGCAGACCTGGTGAATATGTCATCGGTTCCCCCATGGAAGCTGCCTTTGAGGCAGGACCTTCTAATTCAAGGTCCATTCGAACATCCAAACCTAGTTTCTCTGCAACTGACTGCTTGGAGATTGAACGCTTGATTCTAGCTAAACGTGGGTTTTCGGAATCGGTTATAGATACTCTGATCCAGGCTAGAAAGACTGTCACCTTGCGAATCCAAGGGTTACTCATGGAGTAAGATTAGGATTCCAAGGATACTATCTTTTCTCCAAGAAGGATTGGAGAAAGGTCTGTCAGCTAGTTCTTTAAAGGGACAGATATCTGCTCTGTCAGTTTTGTTACACAAGCGTCTGGCAGCCATGCCAGATATTCAGTCGTTTGTACAGGCTTTAGTCAGAATCAAGCCTTTCTACAGACCTGTGGCTCCTCCATGGAGTCTAAATTTAGTTCTTTCAGTTCTTCAAGGGGTTCCGTTTGAATCTCTACATTCCATAGATATTAAGTTACTATCTTGGAAAGTTTTGTTTTTAGTAGCTATTTCTTCTGCTAGAAGAGTTTCTGAATTGCCTGCTTTGCAGTGTAATTCACCCTATCTGGTGTTTCATACAGATAAGATCGTTTTACGTACCAAACCTGTTTTTCTTCCAAAAGTGGTTTCCAATAAGAATATCAACCAGGAAATAGTTGTTCCTTCTCTGTGTCCTAATCCAGTTTCTAACAAGGAACGTCTGTTACACAATCTTGATGTGGTTCGTGCTTTTAAGTTTTATCTAAAAGCAACTAAAGACTTCAGACAAACATCGTCCTTGTTTGTCTTCTATTCTGGCAAGAGGAGAGGTCAAAAGGCGACTGCGACCTCTCTTTCTTTCTGGCTGAAAAGCATCATCCGGTTGGCTTATGAGACTGCTGGAAGGCAGCCTCCTGAACGAATTACAGCTCACTCTACTAGAGCTGTGGCTTCCACATGGGCTTTCAAGAATGAGGCTTCTGTTGAACAGATTTGTAAGGCAGCGACTTGGTCTTCACTGCATACGTTTGCCAAATTTTACAAATTCGATACTTTTGCTTCTTCGGAGGCTATTTTTGGGAGAGAGGTTTTGCAAGCAGTGGTGCCTTCCGTTTAGGTTACCTGACTTGTTCCCTCCCTTCATCCGTGTCCTAAAGCTTTGGTATTGGTTCCCACAAGTAAGGATGAAGCCGTGGACCGGATACACCAATGTAGGAGAAAACAGAATTTATGTTTACCTGATAAATTTCTTTCTCCTAAGGTGTATCCGGTCCACGGCCCACCCTGGCATTTGGTCAGGTTTAAATTTATTTTTGTAAACTACAGTCACCACTGCACCCTATGGTTCTCCTTTTTCTCCTAACCGTCGGTCGAATGACTGGGGGGACGGAGCCGGAGGGGAGCTATATGGACAGCTCTGCTGTGTGCTCTCTTTGCCACTTCCTGTAGGGATTGAGAATATCCCACAAGTAAGGATGAAGCCGTGGACCGGATACACCGTAGGAGAAAGAAATTTATCAGGTAAACATAAATTCTTTTTTGTGGTGCAAATCCAAAGGCTTCTGGAGTAAAATCAGGATTCCTAGGATTTTGTCTTTTCTCCAAGAGGGATTGGAGAAAGGATTATAAGCTAGTTCCCTAAAGGGACAGATATCTGCTCTGTCTATTTTGTTGCACAAGCGTCTGGCAGATTTTCCAGACATTCTGGCTTTTTGTCAGGCTTTAGTTAGAATTAAGCCTGTGTTTAAACCTATTGCTCCGCCATGGAGTCTAAATTTAGTTCTTAGAGTTCTTCAGGGGGTTCCGTTTGAACCCATGCATTCCATAGATATTAAGCTTTTATCTTGGAAAGTTTTGTTCATAGTTGCCATCTCTTCAGCGCAAAGAGTTTCTGATCTATATCTGCATTACAATGTGACTCTCCTTATCTTGTGTTCCATGCTGATAAGGTGGTTTTGCTTACCAAGCCTGGGTTCCTACCTAAGGTTGTTACTAATAGGAATATCAATCAAGAAATTGTTGTTCCTTCTCTGTGTCCTAATCCTTCTTGTAAGAAGGAATGTCTGTTGCACAACTTGGACGTGGTTCATGCTTTGAAATTTTATTTGCAGGCAACCAAAGATTTTCGTCAAACATCTTCTTTGTTGTCTATTCTGGAAAGCGTAGGGGTCAAAAGGCTACGGCAACTTCTTTCCTTTTGGCTGAAAAGCATCATCCGCTTGGCTTATGAGACTGCTGGACAGCAGCCTCCTCAAAGGATTTCAGCTCATTCTACTAGAGCGGTAGCTTCCACATGGGCTTTAAAAAATGATGCTTCTGTACTACTGTTGAAGAGATTTGTAAGGCTGCGACTTGGTCATCGCTTCATACCTTTTCAAAATTTTATAAATTTGATACTTTTGCTTCTTCGGAGGCTATTTTTGGGAGAAAGGTTTTGCAAGCAGTGGTGCCTTCCGTTTAGGTTCCTGTCTTGTCCCTCCCTTCAACAAAAAATACGAAGAGTACAAAGCAATTAATAAAAGTAAATTTGAAAGTTGTTTTCCCCATCTGAATCATGAAACTTTATTTTCTTTTCTTTTTCTAGATTGTCTCAGAATTTTGTACGGGGTAATCCTTTACCTTTATATTAAGTAAAGATTGAGGATGTTAAGAACTAAGGGAGGGTTGTGGTAATGAGAAAACATGTGTGGGTTTATTTTTTTCCCTCTCTCCTCCATATTTTAAGAAACCATGAAACTTTAAATGTTACTTGTCTTAAATTTGGTCACAATTTATCTTGTTTCTAAAAATGAGGGAAGAGTGAAACAATGCAGTCATATCAAAATAACTTATTTTTTTTTCTTCTTTCTTTCCATTTTACCTTTCAAATATTGAAGGTATTGTTTAGGGAACAATGGGTGAATTGTAATTATGTAAATACAATAGATTTTCTTAATCAACAAATGCATGATAAAATTTGAACTTGAAGTGAGCTTTTTTTCCTGACATTTCAGTCATCTCTTATTTCCACTTCATTTGATAGTCATTAGCCAATCACAAATGCATATATTGATATTTTGTGAATTCTTGCACATGCTCAGTAGGAGTTAGTGACTCGAAGTATAAATATAAAGCCACTGTGCACATTTTGTTAATTGAAGTAAATTGGAAAGCAGTTTGAACATTCAGTTTTATTCTGAATCTTGAAAGTTGAATTTTGACTTGTGTCCCTTTAATAAAACACAGTATGCTTACAATTTGTATATCTTTTTAAACAGTAACAGTCACAATCAGAAAGTTCAGATGCATATGCTGGATTTAATGAGCTCGATCACCATGGAGGGAGATGGGGTAACACAGGAGCTTTTGGATTCTATTCTCATTAACCTTATCCCTGCACATAAGGTTAGTATAATTTAAATGTTGTACATTTACAAATGACGGAAAAAATATTTTAAAATATTTTAGGAAGTAAACATGGTGTGTGTGTATGTATGTATGTATGTGTGTGTGTGTATATATATATATATATATATATATATATATAATTCATTTTCATACTGTCGCAACACTTAAAGGGACAGTATACACCAATTTCATTCATGTAAATGTAAGCAAGGTAAATAGTACCGAATGGAAGATACCAAACTACACTCTAACAACTATCTCCTGAAGTGGATAGTTAAAAACTTAAACTAAAAATCCTTAGAGTGAGCGCTAATAAATATCAGCTAAAGGTAAATATGGAAAAATTGACACAATCAATACTTGCTAAATTTAACGTTTACAACAGTATTTAATTGTTTCTTTTAAAACCTGTTTAAAACCTAATTGCTAAAAAAGGCAGTATTTAAAACACAAGTTATTTTATCTTCTAAAAATACAATCAAAAATCACAATTCATATAGGATAACAATATAGAGTGTGCACTCTTAAAAACATGTAAAACTAAAACAACTAAAAAAGGGGGTTCTTCCCTCTCTGGTTTAAATTAAGTGGGGCTATAGCCACAACTAAGTAATGTTCTTTAATTGATGATCGCAAAAAGATATGGCTCACACCTTCTGCTCTGAAGGCTCACTGAAATGCCACTTTTATTATGTTTATACTTGCACTGTGTTTTAGCATCCAACACTTTAAACTCTCTTGTATGCAGCTTGTTGTCTTTCTTTTCTGTTACCTCTTTCCCCAGGTTCCTTTATGCAGTCAGAATCTCCTTTGGACTGAAAGGTTACTGTGTTTTTCATCCAGTCCCTAATTGTGTAGGTGATCCGGTCTGTAATCACAGCTTAGGGGTCATTCCAGAAAGACACAATAGATCTTTTTCTCTTGTTTGCAGTCTTGGAGTCTCTAGCACTGTTAAACTAGTGCCTTAAAGGAGTTCAATCAGAATGTTTGTTGCTCCTTGCAGATCCTTGTAACAAACAGTGTTTGTGCTCCAAAAGGAAAACAGTCCAGCAGCAGCTAATCCATTTCAACTAGTTTCAGCCTTGTGCAGGCCTTTCTCAAGATGCTGCTCTGATGTTTTCTCTTGCTATTTAAAGCCAAAGTATTAACTGTTTATCTGCTGGACTTAACCCATTAAGGACAAGGCCATTTTTCAGTTTCTTTCCCTGAAGGACCAGGGCTATTTTTACAGTTCTGCAGTGTTTGTGTTTAGCTGTAATTTTCCTCTTACTCCTTTACTGTACCCACACATTATATACCGTTTTTCTCGCCATTAAATGGACTTTCTAAAGATACCATTATTTTCATCATATCTTTTACTATAAAAAAGATAAAATATGAGGAAAACATAAAAAAACCACACACTTTTTCTAACTTTGACCCCCAAAATCTGTTACACATCTACAACCACCAAAAAACAACCATGCTAAATAGTTTCTAAATTGTATCCTGTGTTTAGAAATACCCAATGTTTAAACATTCTTTGCTTTTTTTTTGCAAGTTACAAGTTACAGGGCAATAAATACAAGTAGCACTTTGCTATTTCCAAACCATTTTATTCAAGATTAGCGCTAGCTACATTGGGACACTGATATCTTTCAGGAATCCCTGAATATCCCTTGACATGTATATATTTTTTTTTTTAGAAGATAACCCAAAGTATTGATCTAGGCCCATTTTGGTATATTTCATGCCACCATTTCACCGCCAAATGCGATCAAATAAAAAAAAAGTTCACTTTTTCACAATTTTTTTCACAAACTTTTTAGGATTCTCACTGAAATAATTTACAAACAACTTGTGCAATTATGGCATAAATGGTTGTAAATGCTTCTCTGGGATCCCCTTTGTTCAGAAATAGCAGACATATATGGCTTTGGAGTTGCTTTTTGGTAATTAGAAGGCCGCTAAATGCCACTGCGCATCACAGGTGTATTATGCCCAGCAGTGAAGGGGTTAATTAGGGAGCATGTAGGGAGCTTCTAGGGTTAATTTCTTTCATGTAATTGGCAAGAGTCCATGAGCTAGTGATGTATGGGATATACAATCCTACCAGGAGGGGCAAAGTTTCCCAAACCTTAAAATGCCTATAAATACACCCCTCACCACACCCACAATTCAGTTTTACAAACTTTGCCTCCTATGGAGGTGGTGAAGTAAGTTTGTGCTAAGATTTCTATGTTGACATGCGCTTTTCAGCATTTTGAAGCCCGATTCCTCAGAGTACAGCGAATGTCAGAGGGACGTGGAGAGTATCACCTATTGAATGCAATGATTTTCCTAACGGGGGTCTTTTTCATAGGTTCTCGGTTATCGGTTGTAGAGATTCATCTTCTACCTCCCTTTTCAGATCGACGATATACTCTCATATACCATTACCTCTACTGATAACTGTTTCAGTACTGGTTTGGCTATCTGCTATATGTGTATGGGTGTCTTTTGGTAAGTATGTTTTTATTTCTTAAGACACCTCAGCTATGGTTTTGGCACTTTATGTATTTATATAAAGTTCTAAATATATGTATTGTACTTATATTTGCCATGAGTCAGGTTCATGTCTTTCCTTTCTCCAACATTGGTGTGTCCGGTCCACGGCGTCATCCTTACTTGTAGGAATATCTCTTCCCCAACAGGAAATGGCAAAGAGTCCCAGAAAAGCTGTCCATATAGTCCCTCCTAGGCTCCGCCCACCCCAGTCATTCTCTTTGCCGTTGCACAGGCAACATCTCCACGGACATGGTTAAGAGTATGTGGTTCTTACATTGTGTAGAAGACCTGTTAAAGATGGGAGTGATACACCCAGTTCCAATGGCGGAACAAGGAATGGGATTTTACTCAAATCTGTTCGTAGTTCCCAAAAAAGAGGGAACCTTCAGACTAATTCTGGATTTAAAGATCCTAAACAAATTTCTCAGAGTACCATCGTTCAAAATGGAAACCATTCGAACGATTCTACCTACAATCCAGGAAGGTCAATTTATGACTACCGTGGATCTAAAGGAGGCGTATCTACATATTCCTATCCACAAAGAACATCATCAGTTCCTAAGGTTCGCCTTTCTGGACAAACATTACCAGTTTGTGGCCCTCCCATTCGGGTTAGCCACTGCTCCAAGGATTTTCACAAAGGTACTCGGGTCCCTTCTAGCGGTGCTAAGACCAAGGGGCATTGCAGTAGTACCATACTTGGACGACATTCTAATACAAGCGTCGTCTCTTTCAAAGGCAAAGGCTCACACAGACATCGTTCTGGCCTTTCTCAGATCTCACGGATGGAAGGTGAACATAGAAAAAAGTTCCCTGTCTCCGTCGACAAGAGTTCCTTTCTTGGGAACAATAATAGATTCTTTAGAAATGAGGATTTTCCTGACAGAAGTCAGAAAGTCAAAACTTCTAAACGCTTGTCAAGTTCTTCATTCTATTCCTCGTCCTTCCGTAGCTCAGTGCATGGAAGTAGTAGGGTTGATGGTTGCAGCAATGGACATAGTTCCTTTTGCGCAAATTCATCTAAGACCATTACAACTGTGCATGCTGAAACAGTGGAATGGGGACTATACAGACTTGTCTCCAGTGATTCAAGTAGATCAGAAGACCAGAGACTCACTCCGTTGGTGGCTAACCCTGGACTACCTATCCCAGGGAATGAGCTTCCGCAGACCAGAGTGGGTCATCGTCACGACCGACGCCAGTCTAGTGGGGACTATGGTCTCGGGAAGAGTCTCTTCTCCCGATAAACATTCTGGAACTGAGAGCGATATTCAATGCTCTCAGGGATTGGCCTCAGCTAGCAAAGGCCAGATTCATAAGATTCCAATCAGACAACATGACTGTTGCTTATATCAATCATCAGGGGGAAACAAGGAGTTCCCTGGCGATGAAAGAAGTGACCAAAATAATACAATGGGCAGAGGATTCACTCCTGCCACCTATCTGCGATCCACATCCCAGGTGTGGAAAACTGGGAGGCGGATTATCTGAGTCGTCAGACATTCCATCCGGGGGAGTGGGAACTCCACCCGGAGATCTTTGCCCAGTTGACTCAGTTATGGGGCATTCCAGACATGGATCTGATGGCGTCTCGTCAGAACTTCAAGGTTCCTTGCTACGGGTCCAGATCCAGGGATCCCAAAGCGACTCTAGTGGATGCACTAGTAGCGCCTTGGACCTTCAACCTAGCCTATATGTTTCCACCATTTCCTCTCATCCCCAGGCTGGTAGCCAGGATCAAGCAGGAGAGGGCCTCGGTGATCTTGATAGCTCCTGCGTGGCCACGCAGGACTTGGTATGCAGACCTGGTGAATATGTCATAGGTTCCACCACGGAAGCTACCTTTGAGACAGGATCTTCTTGTACAGGGTCCATTCGAACATCCAAATCTGGTCTCCCTCCAGCTGACAGCTTGGAAATTGAACGCTTGATTCTATCAAAGCGTGGGTTTTCAGATTCTGTGATAGATACTCTAGTTCAAGCCAGAAAACCGGTAACTAGAAAAATTTACCATAAAATATGGAAAAGATATATCTGCTGGTGTGAATCAAAGGGATTCTTATGGAATAAGATCAAAATTCCTAAGATCCTTTCCTTTCTACAAGAAGGTTTGAATAAAGGATTATCAGCGCGTTCTCTAAAGGGACAGATTTCTGCTTTATCTGTCTTATTACACAAACGACTGGCAGCTGTGCCAGATGTTCAAGCATTTGTTCAGGCTCTGGTTAGGATCAAGCCTGTTTACAGACCTTTGACTCCTCCCTGGAGTTTAAATCTAGTTCTTTCAGTTCTTCAAGGGGTTCAGTTTGAACCTCTACATTCCATAGATATTAAGCTGTTATCTTGGAAAGTTCTGTTTTTGATTGCTATTTCTTCTGCTAGAAGAGTTTCAGAGTTATCTGCTCTGCAGTGTTCTCCGCCCTATCTGGTGTTCCATGCAGATAAGGTGGTTTTGCGTACTAAGCCTGGTTTTCTTCCAAAGGTTGTTTCTAACAAAGATATTAACCAGGAGATAGTTGTACCTTCTTTGTGTCCAAATCCAGTTTCAAAGAAGGAACGTTTGTTACACAATTTATTTGTAGTCCATGCTCTAAAATTCTATTTAGAAGCTACAAAAGAGTTTAGACAAACACCTTCTCTGTTTGTCGTCTATTCTGGTAAAAGGAGAGGTCAAAAAGCGACTTCTACCTCTCTTTCCTTTTGGCTTAAAAGCATCATCCGATTGGCTTACGAGACTGCCGGACGGCAGCCTCCTGAAAGAATCACAGCTCACTCCACTAGGGCTGTGGCTTCCACATGGGCCTTCAAGAACGAGGCTTCTGTTGATCAGATATGTAAGGCAGCGACTTGGTCTTCACTGCACACTTTTGCCAAATTTTTACAAATTTGATACTTTTGCTTTTTCGGAGGCTATTTTTGGGAGAAAGGTTTTGCAAGCCGTGGTGCCTTCTGTTTAGGTAACCTGATTTCCGTGTCCTAAAGCTTTGGTATTGGTTCCCACAAGTAAGGATGACGCCGTGGACCGGACACACCAATGTTGGAGAAAACAGAATTTATGCTTGCCTGATAAATTACTTTCTCCAACGGTGTGCCCGGTCCACGGCCCGCCCTGGTTTTTTAATCAGGTTTGATGAATTATTTTCTCTAACTACAGTCACCATGACACCCTATAGTTTCTCCTGTTTTTTCCTCCTGTCCGTCGGTCGAATGACTGGGGTGGGCGGAGCCTAGGAGGGACTATATGGACAGCTTTGCTGGGACTCTTTGCCATTTCCTGTTGGGGAAGAGATATTCCCACAAGTAAGGATGACGCCGTGGACCGGACACACCGTTGGAGAAAGTAATTTATCAGGTAAGCATAAATTCTGTTTTTGCAGATTGTCAGTTTCATATTTGGGGAAAATTAATATTAAGAAATATTTTTTTCTTACCTGGGGTTTAGTCTTTTTTTCCATTGACTACTTAGTTTCAAATTGCGGGCTGACTTAGGCTCGCAGGTGCGCCAAATGCTACACTTTATTGCGTCATTCTTGGCACGAAATTTTTTTGGCGTGAAAGGCACATCCGTTGACGCAATTTAGTCATTTCTGGCGTCGTAATTGACGCAGAGGTTTCACACAGGGTTGTGTCAGTGATGCGAGTGTGTCATTTCTGGACATGGTTGGCGGCAAAAAAATTTTAAGTTACGTTGTGCGTCATACTTGGCGCCAAACTTTTTTCATTATTTATTTGCCCCATTGCTGTTTGCCTCTTGCCTTTTTCTATGTCAGAGGGCTATGCTATTTGCATTTTTTCCCATTCCTGAAACTGTCATATAAGGAAATTGATAATTTTGCTTTATGTTTTTTCTTTTACATTCTGCAAGATGTCTCAATCTGATTCTGCCTCAAAAGTATCTGTTGGAACTTTGCTGCCTGACATCGGTTCTACCAAAGCTAAGTGCATTTGTTGTAAAATTGTGGAGGCTATATCTCCTAATGTAATTTCTATTAGTTGCCATGATAAACTTTTACATGCAGATAATGTGTCCATCAGTAATAGTACATTGCCGATTGCAGTTCCTTCAACTTCTAATGTACATGACATACCTATGAATTTTAAAGAATTTGTTACTGATTCTATTCAGAAGGCTTTGTCTGCATTTCCGCCTTATAATAAGCGTAAGAGGTCTTTGAAATTTTATCAACTTTATGAGAAGTTTTAAAATGACCGACAACATAATGAATTATCCACCTCTGATGTGGATCTATCTGATTCAGAAAATCCTTTCTCGGATATTGACACTGACAAATCTACTTATTTATTTAAAATGGAGTATATGCGTTCTTTGTTAAAAGAAGTGTTAATTACTTTGGATATTGAGGAAGCTAGTCCTCTTGATATTAAAACCAGGAAACGTGTAAATTCTGTTTTTAAACCTCCTGTGGTTACTTCAGAGGTTTTTCCTATTCCTGATGCTATTTCTGATATGATTTCTAAGGAATGAAATGAGCCGGATACTCCTTTTAATCTTTCTGCAAGGTTTAAAAAATTGTATCCTTTAACAGCAATTTCAGTAGAGTTTTGGGAAAAGATCCCCAAAGTTGATGGGGCTATTTCTACTCTTGCTAAACGAACCACTATTCCTATGGAAGATAGTACTTCATTTAATGATCCTTTAGATAGGAAGCTTGAATCATATCAAAGGAAAGCCTATTTATATTCAGGTCATCTTATTAGGCATTGCAATTTCTTTGGCTGATGTTGCAGCTGCTTCAACTTTTTGGTTGGAGAATTTAGCGCAACAAGAATTGGATTCTGACTTATATAGCATTGTTCGTTTACTACAACATGCTAATCATTTTTTTTTTTGTGCTGCAATTTTTGATATGATCAAAATTCATGTTAGATCCATGTCTTTAGCTATCAGTTGGATTCTATTATTTCAACTGTTACTGGGGGAAGGGAGTTTTTTCTTCTATAAGGTATGACGAGTCCACGGATATCATCCTTTACTTGTGGGATATTATCCTCCTAACAGGAAGTGGCAAAGAGCACCACAGCAGAGCTGTCTATATAGCTCCTCCCTTAGCTCCCCCCCCCCAGTCATTCTTTTTGCCTACTCTAAGTACTAGTAAGGGTAAAGTGAAAGAGGTGATAAAATATTAGTTTTTAATTTCTTCAAGCAAGAGTTTTTTGTTTTAAATGTTACCGGTGTGTACTATTTACTCTCAGGCAGCAGATGGATGAAGACTTCTGCGTGGAGGATGATGATCTTAGCATTTGTAACGAAGATCCAGTGCTGTTCCCACAGAGGCTGAGGAGTACAAGAAACTTCAGTGTGAGGAACATTTTCATGCTATATAGCAGTGAGGTATGTTCAGTCATTTTTTCTGGAGAGACTGTATTTCAGAAAAGCTGACAGTATCCCCATGAGGGTAAGGGTAAGCAGTAATCCTAAAAGCTATAGAAAGGCATTACTAAGCTTGCATAAGGGGCTAATGACAAAAATGGTTCACACTGAGTTTTGAATGTTTGTGGGCAAATGTTTTATGAACTAGGAGTGCTGTTAACGTTTTGTGGGCAATAACCTTTTTTGGGCAACTTTATTAAGGGTACACTTGGCTTATTTTTTGCTGCTTAGAACCCACATGGCTAGTTTCTTTGAGACTGTAGAGACATCGAGTGAGATGGGCGGGGCCTATTTTCGCGCCTCAGATGTGCAGTTTTCACTCAGCAAGCTCCAACTCCTGAGGGCCCTTGTGGGGGTTTTGGGACAAATCGAAGCTTTAACCCCATATTTACTATCCCTGAGGGCAGGTAGGTGCCACAGCAGGGCTGTGGCAAAGTGCTGGGAGTGTTTTTTCCGGATTTAAGCCTAATTTCAATCCGGTTTGCACATTAAAGGGTTAAATGTTAATTTTCCTTGTGGGGCAAACTTAACTACACATATTGAGTCTGCTTGCAAAAATTTGATAAATTTGGTGCCTTTTAAAGCAGTTTTGCAGAACGTGTATGCTTTTTTCTCTTAAAGGCGCAGTACCGTTTTTTTAGATTATTTTTTTCACTAAAAGTGTTTTCATGCTTGTTTGTAATCATTACTAGCCTGTTCAACATGTCTGACATTGAGGAAAATCATTGTTCAATATGTTTAGAAGCCATTGTGGAACCCCCACTTAGAATGTGTCATTCATGCACTGAAAGGTCAATAAATTGCAAAGAACATATTTTAGCTACTAAAAGTATGTCGCAGGATGATTCTCAGTCAGAAGGGAATCGGGTTATGCCATCTAATTCTCCCCAAGTGTCACAACCATTAACGCCCGCACAAGCAACGCCAAGTACTTCTAGTTCGTCTAATTCTTTCACCCTGCAAGATATGGCCGCAGTTATGAATACTACCCTCACAGAGGTTATATCTAAGCTGCCTGGGTTGCAGGGGAAGCGCAGTAGGTCTGGTGTGAGAACAAATGCTGAGCCCTCTGATGCTTTATTACCCATATCCGATGTACCCTCACAATGTTCTGAGTTGGGGGTGAGGGATTTGCTGTCTTAGGGAGAGTTTTCTGATTCAGGAAAGATGTTCCCTCAGACAGAACACCTCCGCTTATTGCTCAGGGAGGTTTTAGCGACTCTGGATGATTGTGACCCTATTGTAGTTCCAGAGAAATTGTGTAAAATGGACAGATTTCTAGAGGTTCCTGCCTACACTGATGTTTTTCCGGTCCCTAAGAGAATTTCGGACATTGTTACTAAGGAGTGGGATAGACCAGGTATTCTGTTCTCTCCCCCTCCTACTTTTAAGAAAATGCTTCCCATATCAGACACCATGCGGGACTTGTGGCAGACGGTCCCTAAGGTGGAGGGAGCTATTTCTACCCTGGCTATAATCGTACAACTATACCTATTAAGGACAGTTGTGCTTTCAAAGATCCTATGGATAAAAAATTAGTGGGTCTTCTAAAGAAAATATTTGTTCATCAGGGTTTTCTTCTCCAACCTATAGCGTGCATTGTTCCTGTAACTACTGCAGCTGCTTTTTGGTTCGAAGCTCTGGAGGAGGCTCTTCAGGTTGAGACCCCATTAGATAATAATCTGGATAGAATTAGGGCTCTCAAGCTAGCTAATTCTTTCATTACAGATGCCGTTTTTCAACTGGCTAAATTAGCGGCAAAGAATTCAGGTTTTGCCATTTTAGAGCGTTATGGCTTAAGTCCTGGTCTGCTGATGTGTCATCAAAATCTAAGCTTTTAGCCATCCCTTTCAAGGGTAAGACCCTATTCGGGCCTGAACTGAAAGAGATAATTTCCGACATCACTGGAGGAAAAGGCCATGCCCTTCCTCAGGATAAGACAAATAAGATGAGGACCAAACAAAATAATTTTCGTTCCTTTCGAAACTTCAAAGGTGGTCCCTCTACCTCCTCCCCTGCTGCAAAGCAAAAGGGGAATTTTGCTCAATCCAAGTCAGTCTGGAGACTTAACCAGACTTGGAACAAAGGGTAAACAGGCCAAGAAGCCAGCTGCTGCCACCAAGACAGCATGAAGGGGTAGCCTCAGATCCGGGACCGGATCTAGTAGGGGCAGACTTTCTCTCTTTGCTCAGGCTTGGGCAAAAGACGTTCAGGACTCCTGGGCTTTAGTAATCGTAACCCAGGGGTATCTTCTAGATTTAAAAGATTCTCCTCCGAGGGGGAGATTCCATCTTTCTCAATTGTCTGTAAACCAGGCAAATAGAGAGGCGTTCTTAGGCTGTGTAGAAGACCTATATATCATGGGAGTGATCTGCCCAGTTTCCCGAAAACAGAACAGGGGCAGGGGTTTTACTCCAATCTGTTTGTGGTTCCCAAAAAAGAGGGAACCTTCAGACCAATTTTAGATCTCAAGATCCTAAACAAATTCCTCAGAGTCCCATTCTTCAAGATGGAGACCATTCAGACTATTTTGCCAATGATCCAGGAGGGTCAATATATGACCACTGTGGACTTAAAGGATGCATATCTAAACATCCCTATCCACAAAGATCATCACCAGTTCCTCAGGTTCGCCTTTCTGGACAAGCATTGCCAGTTTGTGGCTCTTCCCTTCGGATTGGGCACAGCTCCCAGAATTTTCACAAAGGTGCTAGGGTCCCTTCTGGCGGTTCTTAGGCCGCGGGGCATAGCAGTGGCGCCTTATCTGGACGATATCTTAATTCAGGCATCGACTTACCAACTAGCCAAGTCTCACACGGACATTGTGTTGGCTTTTCTAAGATCTCACGGGTGGAAGGTGAACGTAAAAAAAGAGTTCACTTATCCCTCTCACAAGAGTTCCATTCCTTGGAACTTTGATAGATTCGGTGGACATGAAAATTTTTCTGACGGAGGTCAGGAAATCAAAGATTTTAACCACCTGCCGAGCTCTTCATTCCATTTTTCTGCCGTCAGTGGCTCAGCGTATGGAGGTAATCGGACTAATGGTAGTGGCAATGGACATAGTTCCGTTTGCTCGCTTGCATCTTAGACCACTGCAACTATGCATGCTCAAACAGTGGAATGGAGATTATGCAGATTTAGCTCCTCAGATAAATCTGGATCAAGCGACCAGAGACTCTCTTCTTTGGTGGTTGTCACAGGATCATCTGTCCCAGGGAATGTGTTTCCGCAGGCCAGCATGGGTCATAGTGACGACGGACGCCAGCCTATTGGGCTGGGGTGCAGTCTGGAATTCCCTGAAAGCACAAGGTTTGTGGACTCAGGAGGAGGCTCTCCTCCCGATAAATATTCTAGAACTGAGAGCGATATTCAACGCGCTTCAGGCGTGGCCTCAGCTGGCTTCGGCCAGATTCATAAGATTCCAGTCGGACAATATCACGACTTTAGGATATATCAATCATCAGGGGGGAACAAAGAGTTCTCTAGCGATGATGGCGGTTACCAAAATAATTTGATGGGCAGAGACTCACTCTTGCCATCTATCAGCAATCTATATCCCAGGAGTGGAGAACTGAGAAGCGGATTTTCTATGTCGTCATACTTTTCATCCGGGGGGGGGGGTGGGAACTCCATCCGGAGGTGTTTGCACAATTGATTCAGCAATGGGGCACACCAGAATTGGATCTGATGGCGTCTCGTCAGAACGCCAAACTTCCTTGTTACGCTCTAGCAGTAACCTGGTCGTTCAACCTGGCTTATGTGTTTCCACCATTTCCTCTCCTTCCTCGTTTGATTGCTAGAATCAAACTTGAGAGAGCTTCGGTGATATTGATAGCACCTGCGTAGCCACGCAGGACTTGGTATGCAGACCTGGTGGACATGTCATCTCTTCCACCATGGACTCTGCCACTGAGACAGGACCTTCTGATTCAAGGTCTGTTCCAGCATCCAAATCTAGTTTCTCTGCGGCTGACTGCTTGTAGATTGAACGCTTGATTTTATCCAAGCGGGGTTTCTCTGAGTCGGTCAAAGATACCTTGATTCAGGCTCAAAAGCCTGTCAGTAGGAAAATTTATCATAAGATAATGCGTAAATATCTTTATTGTTGCGAATCCAAAGGCTACTCATGGAGTAAGATCAGGATTCCTAGGATTTTGTCCTTTCTCCAAGAAGTATTGGAGAAGGGGCTATCAGCTAGTTCCTTAAAGGGACAGATATCTGCCTTATCAATTCTACTGCACAAGCGTCTGGCAGATGTTCCAGACGTTCAGTCGTTCTGTCAGGCTTTAGTTAGAATCAAGCCTGTGTTTAAACCTGTTGTTCCGTCATGGAGTTTGAATTTAGTTCTTAAAGTTCTTCAAGGGGTTCCGTTTGAACCTATGCATTCCATATATATTAAGCTTCTATCTAGGAAATTACTGTTTTTAGTTGCTATCTTTTCGGCTCGAAGAGTTTCTGAATTATCTGCATTGCAATGCGACTTGCCATATCTTGTTTTTCATGCTGATAAGTTGGTTTTGCGTAGCAAACCTGGATTCCTTCCTAAGGTTGTTACTAATAGGAATATCAATCAGGAAATTGTTGTTCCTTCTCTGTGTCCTAATCCTTCCTCTAAGAAGGAGCGTCTGTTGCACAACTTGGACGTGGTTCGTGCTTTGAAGTTTTACTTGCAAGCAACCAAAGATTTCCGTCAAACATCTTCTTTGTTTGTTGTCTATTCTGGAAATGTAGAGGTCAAAAAGCTACGGCTACCTCTTTCTTTTTGGCTGAAAAGCATCATCCGTTTGGCATACGTGGCTGCTGGACTGCAGCCTCCTGAAAGGATTACAGCTCACTCTACTAGAGCGGTGGCTTTCACATGGGCTTTTAAAAAATGATGCTTCTGTTGAACAGATTTGTAAGGCTGCGACTTGGTCTTCACTTCATACCTTTTCCAAATTTTACAAATTTGATACTTTTGCTTCTTCGGAGGCTATTTTTGGGAGAAAAGTTCTTAAAGCAGTGGTGCCTTCTGTTTAACCATCTGTCTTGTCCCTCCCGTTCATCCGTGTCCTGTAGCTTTGGTATTGTATCCCACAAGTAAAGGATGATTCCGTGGACTCTTCGTACCTTATAGAAGAAAAGTCAATTTATGCTTACCTGATTAATTTCTTCTATGGTTCGATGAGTCCACGGCCCGCCCTGTCATTTTAAGACAGATTATATTTTTTGATTTTAAACTTCAGTCACCTCTGCACCTTGTAGTTTCTCCTTTTTCTTCCTGTACCTTTTGTCGAATGACTGGGGGGTGGAGCTAAGGGAGGAGCTATATAGACAGCTCTGCTGTGGTGCTCTTGGCCACTTCCTGTTAGCAGGAGGATAATATCCCACAAGTAAAGGATGAATCAGTGGACTCGTCGTACCATAGAAGAAATTAATTTATCAGGTAAGCATAAATTTACTTTTTGCCTCAGGATAAAAAACCTAAGGGTAAATCAGAAGGCTTCTAATCGTTTTCTTTCCTTTCGTCAAAATAAGGAACAAAAACCTAATCCTTCACCCAAGGAATCTGTTTCCAATTGGAAGCCTTCCTCAAATTAGAATGAATCCAAGCCTTTTAAGAAACCAAAGTCAACCCCTAAGTCCGCATGAACGTGCGGCCCTCATTCCAGCTCAGCTGGTAGGGGGCAGATTAAGGTTTTTCAAGGATGTTTGGGCAAATCCAAAATCAATGGATTCAGAGCATTGTCTCTCAGGGGTACCAAATATGATTCAGAGTAAGACCTCCTGTGAGAAGATTTTTTCTCTCGCTCATCCCAGTAAATCCAGTAAAAGCCCAGGTTTTCCTCAAGTGTGTTTCAGACCTGGAGGTTTCAGGGGTAATCATGCCAGTTCCTTTTCAGGAACAAGGTATGGGGTTTTATTCAAATCTATTCATTGTCCCAAAAAAAGAAAATTCATTCAGACCAGTTCTGGATCTGAAAATTTTGAATCGTTATGTAAGAGTACCAACTTTCAAGATGGTGACTATAAGGACTATTCTGCCTTTTTGTTCAGCAAGGACATTTATATGTCTACAATAGACTTGCAGGATGCATACCTTCATATTCCAATTCATCCAGAACATTATCCGTTCCTGAGATTCTCTTTTCTAGACAAGCATTACCAATTTGTTGCTCTTCCATTTGGCCTAGCAACAGCTCCAAGAATCTTTTCAAAGGTTCTAGGTGCCCTACTCTCTGTAATCAGAGAACAGGGTATTGCGGTGTTTCCTTATTTGGACTATATCTTGGTGCTAGCTCATTCTTTACGTTCTGCAGAGTCTCTCACGAATCAACTAGTGTTTCTTCAAAAACATGGTTGGAGGATCAATTTACCAAAAAGTTCCTTCATTCCTCAGACAAGGGTCATCTTTTTAGGTTTCCAGATAGATTCAGTGTCCATGACTCTGTCTCTAACAGACAAGAGACGTTTGAAATTGGTTGCAGCATGTCGGCACCTTCAGTCTCAGACATTCCCTTCAGTGGCTATGTGCATGGAAGTTTTAGGCCTCATGACTGCAGCATCGGATGTGATTCCTTTTGCTCGTTTTCACATGAGATCTCTCCAGCTTTGTATGCTGAATCAATGGTGCCGGGATTATACAAAGATATCACAATTAATATCCTTAAATCTCAATGTTTGGCACTCTTTGATGTGGTTAAATCACCAGCGTTTAGTTCAAGGGGCCTCTTTTCTCCAACATTGGTGTGTGCGGTCCACGGCGTCATCCTTACTTGTGGGAATATCTCTTCCCCAACAGGAAATGGCAAAGAGTCCCAGCAAAGCTGGCCATATAGTCCCTCCTAGGCTCCGCCCACCCCAGTCATTCTCTTTGCCGTTGCACAGGCAACATCTCCACGGAGATGGTTAAGAGTTTTTTGGTGTTTAAATGTAGTTTTTTATTCTTCTATCAAGTGTTTGTTATTTTAAAATAGTGCTGGTATGTACTATTTACTCTGAAACAGAAAAGGATGAGAGGAAGATGATTTTAGCAGACAGTAACTAAAATCGATTGCTGTTTCCACATAGGACTGTTGAGATGAAGTAACTTCAGTTGGGGGAAACAGTTAGCAGACTTTTCTGCTTAAGGTATGACTAGCCATATTTCTAACAAGACCATGTAATGCTGGAAGGCTGTCATTTCCCCTCATGGGGACCGGTAAGCCATTTTCTTAGTCAAGCAAACAGAATAAAGGGCTTAATATGGGCTATAAAACTGGTAGACACTTTTATGGGCTAAATTGATTGCTTTATTTGGGCATTTTATACATGTTTATGCTGATAATTCTCATTTATAAACTTGGGGAACGTTTTTTAACGGCAGGCACTATGTTAGACACCTTTTCCAGTCAGGGAGGGCCTTCCCAGTTGTAGGCTGAGCCTCATTTTCGCGCCATTACTGCGCAGTTGTTTTTTGAGAGCAAGACATGCAGATGCATGTGTGAGGATCTGAAAGTAGCTGGAAAAGTTTCTAGAAGGCGTCATTTGGTATCGTATTCCCCTCTGGGCTTGGTTAGGTCACAGCAAAGGCTATAGCTGGGACTGTATAGGGGTTAAATTTGTAAACGGCTCCGGTTCCGTTATTTTAAGGGTTAAAGCTCTGGTGTGCAATACTCTTAATGCTTTAAGACACTGTGGTGAAATTTTGGTAATTTTTGAACAATTCCTTCATACTTTTTCACATATTCAGTAATAAAGTGTGCCCTGTTTAAAATTTAAAGAGACAGTAACGGTTTTGTTTTAAAATGTTTTTTGTGCTTTATTGACAAGTTTAAGCCTGTTTAACTTGTCTGTGCCTTCGGATAAGCTATGTTCTATATGTATGAAAGCCAATGTGTCTCCCCATTTAAATTTGTGTGATAATTGTGCCATAGCGTCCAAACAAAGTAAGGACAGTACTGCCACAGATAATGAAATTGCCCAAGATGATTCCTCAGATGAGGGGAGTAAACATGATACTACATCATCTCCTACTGTGTCTACACCAGTTTTGCCCACGCAGGAGGCCCCTAGTACATCTAGCGCGCCAATGCTTATTACCATGCAACAATTGACGGCTGTAATGGATAACTCCATAGCAAATATTTTATCCAAAATGCCTACATATCAGAGAAAGCGCGATTGCTCTGTTTTAAACACTGAAGAGCAGGAGGGCGCTGATGATAATTGTTCTGTCATACCCTCACACCAATCTGAAGTGGCCATGAGGGAGGTTTTGTCAGATGGGGAAATTTCAGATTCAGGAAAAATTTCTCAACAAGCTGAACCTGATGTTGTGACATTTAAATTAGAACATCTCCGCGCACTGCTTAAGGAGGTGTTATCTACTCTGGATGATTGTGACAATTTGGTCATTCCAGAGAAATTATGCAAGATGGACAAGTTCCTAGAGGTTCCGTTGCACCCCGACGCTTTTCCTATACCCAAGCGGGTGGCGGACATAGTGAATAAGGAGTGGGAAAAGCCCGGCATACCTTTTGTCCCCCCCCCCCCCCTATATTTAAGAAATTATTTCCTATGGTCGACCCCAGAAAGGACTTATGGCAGACAGTCCCTAAGGTCGAGGGGGCAGTTTCTACTCTAAACAAGCGCACTACTATTCCTATCGAGGATAGTTGTGCTTTCAAAGATCCTATGGATAAAAAATTGGAGGGTTTGCTTAAAGATTTTTGTACAGCAAGGTTACCTTCTACAACCCATTTCGTGCATTGTTCCTGTCACTACAGCAGCGTGGTTCTGGTTCGAGGAACTAGAAAAGTCGCTCAGTAGGGAGACTCCATATGAGGAGGTTATGGACAGAGTTCACGCACTTAAGTTGGCTAACTCTTTTATTTTAGATGCCGCTTTGCAATTAGCTAGATTAGCGGCGAAAAATTCAGGGTTTGCAATCGTGGCGCGCAGAGCGCTTTAGCTAAAGTCTTGGTCAGCGGATGTGTCATCCAAGACAAAATTGCTTAACATCCCTTTCAAAGGTAAAACTCTATTTGGACCAGAATTGAAAGAGATTATCTCAGACATCACTGGGGGAAAGGGCCACGCCCTTCCACAAGATAGGCCTTTCAAGGCCAAGAATAAGTCTAATTTTCGTTCCTTTCGCAATTTCAGAAACGGACCGGCCTCTAATTCTGCATCCTCTAAACAAGAGGGTAATGCCTCACAACCCAAACCAAGCCTGGAAACCGATGCAAGGCTGGAATAAGGGTAAGCAGGCCAAGAAGCCTGCTGCTGCTAACAAAACAGCATGAAGGAGTAGCCCCCGATCCGGGACCGGATCTAGTAGGGGGCAGACTCTCTCTCTTTGCTCAGGCTTGTGCAAGAGATGTTCAGGATCCCTGGACACTAGAAATAGTTTCTCAGGGTTATCTTCTGGAATTCAGGGAACTACCCCCAAGGGGAAGGTTCCACATGTCTCACTTATCCTTAAACCAAATAAAGAGACAGGCGTTCTTACATTGTGTAGAAGACCTGTTAAAGATGGGAGTGATACACCCAGTTCCACTAAAGGAACAAGGAATGGGATTTTATTCAAATCTGTTCGTAGTTCCCAAAAAAGAGGGAACTTTCAGACCAATTTTGTACTTGAAGATCCTAAACAAATTTCTCAGGGTAACATCGTTCAAGATGGAAACCATTCGAACGATTCTACCCACTATCCAGGAAGGTCAATTTATGACTACCGTAGATCTAAAGGATGCGTACCTACATATTCCTATCCACAAAGAACATCATCAGTTCCTAAGGTTCGCCTTTCTGGACAAACATTACCAGTTTGTGGCCCTCCCATTCGGGTTAGCCACTGCTCCAAGGATTTTCACAAAGGTACTAGGGTCCCTTCTAGCGGTTCTAAGACCGAGGGGCATTGCAGTAGTACCTTACTTGGACGACATTCTAATACAAGCGTCGTCCCTGTCAAAAGCAAAGGCTCATACAGACATCGTTCTGGCCTTTCTCAGATCACACGGATGGAAGGTGAACATAGAAAAAAGTTCTCTGTCTCAGTCAACAAGAGTTCCCTTCTTGGGAACAATAATAGATTCCTTAGAAATGAGGATTTTTCTGACAGAGGTCAGGAAGTCAAAACTTCTAAGCGCTTGTCAAGTTCTTCATTCTGTTCCACGTCCTTCCATAGCGCAGTGCATGGAAGTAGTAGGGTTGATGGTTGCAGCAATGGACATAGTTCCTTTTGCACGAATTCATCTAAGACCATTACAACTGTGCATGCTCAAACAGTGGAATGGGGACTATACAGACTTGTCTCCAATGATTCAAGTAGATCAGAAGACCAGAGATTCACTCCGTTGGTGGCTGACCCTGGACCATCTATCCCAGGGAATGAGCTTCCGCAGACCAGAGTGGGTCATTGTCACGACCGACGCCAGTTCCCGGTCTCGGGAAGAGTCTCTTCTCCCGATAAACATTCAGGAACTAAGAGCGATCTTCAATGCTCTCAGGGCTTGGCCTCAGCTAGCAAAGGCTAGATTCATTAGATTCCAATCAGACAACATGACGACTGTTGCGTATATCAATCATCAGGGGGGAACAAGGAGTTCCCTGGCGATGAAAGAAGTGACCAAAATAATTCAATGGGCGGAGGATCACTCCTGCCACCTGTCTGCGATCCACATCCCAGGTGTGGAAAACTGGGAAGCGGATTATCTGAGTCGTCAGACATTCCATCCAGGGGAGTGGGAACTCCACCCGGAGATCTTTGCCCAACTAACTCAATTATGGGGCATTCCAGACATGGATCTGATGGCGTCTCGTCAGAACTTCAAGGTTCTTTGCTACGGGTCCAGATCCAGGGATCCCAAGGCGACTCTAGTAGATGCACTAGTAGCACCTTGGACCTTCAACCTAGCTTATGTATTTCCACCGTTTCCTCTCATTCCCAGGCTGGTAGCCAGGATCAAACAGGAGAGGGCCTCGGTGATCTTGACAGCTCCTGCGTGGCCACGCAGGACTTGGTATGCAGACCTGGTGAATATGTCATCGGTTCCACCATGGAAGCTACCTTTGAGACAGGACCTTCTTGTTCAGGGTCCATTCGAACATCCAAATCTGGTCTCCCTCCAGCTGACGGCTTGGAGATTGAACACTTGATTCTATCAAAGCGTGGGTTTTCAGATTCTATGATAGATACTCTGGTTCAGGCCAGAAAACCGGTAACTAGAAAGATTTACCATAAAATATGGAAAAGATATATCTGTTGGTGTGAATCCAAAGGATTCCCATGGAATAAGATAAAAATTCCTAAGATTCTCTCCTTTCTACAAGAAGGTTTGGAGAAAGGATTATCTGCAAGTTCTCTAAAGGGACAGATCTCTGCTTTATCTGTCTTACTACACAAAAGACTGGCAGCTGTGCCAGATGTTCAAGCATTTGTTCAGGCTCTGGTTAGGATCAAGCCTGTTTACAGACCTTTGACTCCTCCCTGGAGTCTAAATCTAGTTCTTTCAGTTCTTCAAGGGGTTCCGTTTGAACCTTTACATTCCATAGATATTAAGTTACTATCTTGGAAAGTTCTGTTTTTGGTTGCTATTTCTTCTGCTAGAAGAGTTTCAGAGTTATCTGCTCTGCAGTGTTCTCCGCCCTATCTGGTGTTCCATGCAGATAAGGTGGTTTTGCGTACTAAGCCTGGTTTTCTTCCAAAGGTTGTTTCTATCAAGAATATTAACCAGGAGATAGTTGTACCTTCTTTATGTCCGAATCCAGTTTCAAAGAAAATTAAACTAAAACTAAAATTCTATTTAGAGGCTACAAAAGATTTCAGACAAACCTCTTCTTTGTTTGTTGTCTATTCTGGTAATAGGAGAGGTCAAAAAGCGACTTCTACCTCTCTTTCCTTTTGGCTTAAAAGCATCATCCGATTGGCTTATGAGACTGCCGGACGGCAGCCTCCTGAAAGAATCACAGCTCACTCCACTAGGGCTGTGGCTTCCACATGGGCCTTCAAGAACGAGGCTTCTGTTGACCAGATATGTAAGGCAGCGACTTGGTCTTCACTGCACACTTTTGCCAAATTTTACAAATTTGATACTTTTGCTTCTTCGGAGGCTATTTTTGGGAGAGAGGTTTTGCAAGCCGTGGTGCCTTCCGTTTAGGTAACCTGATTTGCTCCCTCCCTTCATCCGTGTCCTAAAGCTTTGGTATTGGTTCCCACAAGTAAGGATGATGCCGTGGACCGGACACACCAATGTTGGGGAAAACAGAATTTATGCTTACCTGATAAATTACTTTCTCCAACGGTGTGTCCGGTCCACGGCCCGCCCTGGTTTTTTAATCAGGTCTGATGAATTATTTTCTCTAACTACAGTCACCACGGTACCATATGGTTTCTCCTATATTTTTCCTCCTGTCCGTCGGTCGAATGACTGGGGTGGGCGGAGCCTAGGAGGGACTATATGGCCAGCTTTGCTGGGACTCTTTGCCATTTCCTGTTGGGGAAGAGATATTCCCACAAGTAAGGATGACGCCGTGGACCGGACACACCGTTGGAGAAAGTAATTTATCAGGTAAGCATAAATTCTGTTTTTTGTTCGGCCAACCTGGACTGTGATCACAACAGATGCAAGTCTTTCAGGTTGGGGAGGTGTCTGGGGATCTCTGACAGAACAAGGGGTTTGGAAATATTTTAGAACTCTGTGCAATTCTCAGAGCTCTTCAGTTTTGGCCTTTGTTGAAGAGAGAACCGTTCATTTGTTTTCAGACAAACAATATTACAACAGTGGCATATGTCAATCATCAGGGTGGGACTCACACTCCCCAAGCTATGAAAGAAGTATCTCGGATACTTGTTTGGGCGGAAACCAGCTCCTGTCTAATCTCTGCGGTTCATATCCCAGGTGTAAAAAATTGGGAGGCAGATTATCTCAGCCGTCAGACTTTACATCCAGGGGAGTGGTCTCTCCATCCGGATGTGTTTTCTCAGATTAAAATGTGTGGTCTTCCAGAAATAGATCTGATGGCTTCTTATCTAAACAAGAAACTTCCCAGAAACCTGTCCAGGTCCAGGGATTCTCAGGCGGAAGCAGTGGATGCGCTGACACTTCTTTGGTGTTAACAACCTGCTTATATCTTCCCGCCTCTAGTTCTTCCAAGAGTGATCTCCAAAATCATCATTGAACAATCATTTGTGTTGCTGGTGGCACCAGCATGGCCCCACAGGTTTTGGTATGCAGATCTGGTTCTGATGTCCAGTTGCCAACCTTGGCCACTAGCGTTAAGGGCGGACCTACTGTCTCAAGGTCCGTTTTTACATCAGGATCTCAAATCATTAACTTTGAAGGTATGGAAATTGAGCGCTTAGTGCTAAGTCATAGAGGTTTCTCTGACTCAGTAATTAATACTATGTTACAAGCTCGTAAATCTGTCTCTAGGAAGATTTATTATCTAGTTTGGAAGACTTACATTTCATGGTGTTCTTCTCATAAATTCTCTTGGTATTCTTTTAGAATTCTTTAAACTCTTCAGGATGGTTTGGATAAAGGTTTGTCTGCAAGTACTTTGAAGGGACAAATCTCTGCTCTTTCTGTTTTATTTCACAGAAAGATTGCTTACTCTTCCTGATATTCAAGGTTTTGTTTTAGTTCGTATTAAGCCTGTCATTAAATCAATTTCTCCTCCATAGAGTCTTAATTTGGTTTTGAGGGCGTTACAGGCTCCTCCATTTGAGCCTATGCACTCTTTGGACATTAAACTACTTTTTTGGAAAGTATTATTCCTTTTGGCCATCTCTTCTGCTAGAAGAATTTCTGAGCTTTCTGCTCTTTCTTGTGAATCTCCTTTTCTGATTTTTCATCAAGATAAGGCGGTTTTGCGGACTTCATTTAAGTTCTTACCTAAGGTTGTGAATTCTAACAACATTATTAGAGAAATTGTTGTCCCTTCCTTGTGTCCTAATCCTAAGAATTCTTTGGAAAAATCCTTACCTTCTTTGAATGGGGTGAGAGCTTTGAAATATTATGTTGAAGCTACTAAAGACTTCAGAAATACTTCCAGTCTATTTGATTTATTTTCTGGTCCTAGGAAAGGTCAGAAGGGTGTGTGTGTGTGTGTGTGTGTGTGTATATATATATATATATATATATATATCTATATCTATCTATATACATATACATATACAGACACAGTCACACACAGACACAGTCACACACAGACACAGTCACACACAGACACAGTCACACACAGACACAGTCACACACAGACACAGTCACACACAGACACAGTCACACACAGACACAGTCACACACAGACACAGTCACACACAGACACAGTCACACACAGTCACAGTCACACACCGACACAGTCACACACAGACACAGTCACACACAGACACAGTCACACACAGTCACACACAGACACAGTCACACACAGTCACACACAGACACAGTCACACACAGTCACACACAGACACAGTCACACACAGTCACACACAGCACACACAGTCACACACACACAGACACACACACACAGACACACACACACAGACACACACACACAGACACACACACACAGACACACACACACAGACACACACACACAGACACACACACACAGACACACACACACAGACACACACACACAGACACACACACACAGACACACACACACAGACACACACACACAGACACACACACACAGACACACACACACAGACACACACACACAGACACACACACACAGACACACACACACAGACACACACACACAGACACACACACACAGACACACACACACAGACACACACACACAGACACACACACACAGACACACACACACAGACACACACACACAGACACACACACACAGACACACACACACAGACACACACACACAGACACACACACACAGACACACACACACAGACACACACACACAGACACACACACACAGACACACACACACAGACACACACACACAGACACACACACACAGACACACACACACAGACACACACACACAGACACACACACACAGACACACACACACAGACACACACACACAGACACACACACACAGACACACACACACAGACACACACACACAGACACACACACACAGACACACACACACAGACACACACACACAGACACACACACACAGACACACACACACAGACACACACACACAGACACACACACACACAGACACACACACACAGACACACACACACACAGACACACACACACAGACACACACACACAGACACACACACACAGACACACACACACAGACACACACACAGACACACACACACAGACACACACACACAGACACACACACAGACACACACACACAGACACACACACAGACACACACACAGACACACACACAGACACACACACAGACACACACACAGACACACACACAGACACACACACAGACACACACACAGACACACACACAGACACACACACAGACACACACACAGACACACACACAGACACACACACAGACACACACACAGACACACACACAGACACACACACAGACACACACACAGACACACACACAGACACACACACAGACACACACACAGACACACACACAGACACACACACAGACACACACACAGACACACACACAGACACACACACAGACACACAGACACCACACACAGACACACACACAGACACACACACAGACAACACACAGACAGACACACCAGACACACACAGACACACACACAGACACACACACAGACACACACACAGACACACACACCAGACACACACACAGACACACACACAGACACACACACAGACACACACACAGACACACACACAGACACACACAGACACACACACAGACACACACACAGACACACACACAGACACACACACAGACACACACACAGACACACACACAGACACACACACAGACACACACACAGACACACACACAGACACACACACAGACACACACACAGACACACACACAGACACACACACAGACACACACACAGACACACACACAGACACACACACAGACACACACACAGACACACACACAGACACACACACAGACACACACACAGACACACACACAGACACACACACAGACACACACACAGACACACACACAGACACACACACAGACACACACACAGACACACACACAGACACACACACAGACACACACACAGACACACACACAGACACACACACAGACACACACACAGACACACACACAGACACACACACAGACACACACACAGACACACACACAGACACACACACAGACACACACACAGACACACACACAGACACACACACAGACACACACACAGACACACACACAGACACACACACAGACACACACACAGACACACACACAGACACACACACAGACACACACACAGACACACACACAGACACACACACAGACACACACACAGACACACACACAGACACACACACAGACACACACACAGACACACACACAGACACACACACAGACACACACACAGACACACACACAGACACACACACAGACACACACACAGACACACACACAGACACACACACAGACACACACACAGACACACACACAGACACACACACAGACACACACACAGACACACACAGACACACACACAGACACACACACAGACACACACACAGACACACACAGACACACAGACACACACACAGACACACACACAGACACACACACAGACACACACACAGACACACACAGACACACACACAGACACACACACAGACACACACACACAGACACACACACAGACACACAAACAGACACACACACAGACAACACACACAGACACACACAGACACACACACAGACACACACACAGACAGACAGACAGACAGACACACAGACAGACACACACCACAGAAAATAGTAAGACACACAGAACGACACACAGACAGTACACACACACAGACAGACACAGCACATATATATATAGACACAGCCAGACACACACATATATATATAACACACAGACACACACATATATAGTATATAGGACACACAGACACACACATATATATATATAAGACACACAGACCACACACCATATATATATATTACGACACACAGACACACACATATATATATATAGACACACAGACACACACACATTATATATATAGACATCACAGACACACACATATATATTATATAGACCACACAGACTCACTCATATAATATATATGACACACAGACACACCACACAGACAGACACACACATATA